>NC_092763.1:81028281-81030781 GCF_047496795.1 Chiloscyllium punctatum
AACACACACATAGACACACAAACTTACACACATACACACACACTCAAACATACACACACGTACACACGCACACACAAACATACACACACAAACATACACACAGAATCGCAGACACACATACATATGCACACACACATACACGTTCACTCACAGACATACACTCACACTCACACACACATACACACAGACACACACACAAACACATAAATATACACATAGACACAAACATACATGCACAAACACACAGCCACATACACACAAACATACACACACACACAAACATGCACACGTACACACACAAACATTATCACACACATACACACACACAAACATGCACACACATGCACATGCACACCCACACACATACACAGCACAAACACACACACATATGCACACACATACACACGTAAACATACACACAAAAACATACACACATACACACAAATATACACACATACACACTCACACAAACATGCACACACACATATACACACACAAACATACACACATACATACACACACATACACTCACACAAGCATACACATACACACAGAGACACACACACATACACACAGAGACACACACACATACACACAGACACACACACAAACATACACACACACAAAAACACACAAACATACACACACACCAACACACACAAATACAAATATACACACATACACACATGCGCACACAAGTACACCCACACCCACATATACACACACACACAAATACACACACACAAACATACACGCACACACATACGCACACAGACACACACACAAGTATTCACACACATACACACACAAATATACACACGCACAAACATACATACACATACATACACACATGCACACACATAAAGATACACACAGACATGCACAAACACTCTCATACATACACACACAAACATACACACACACAAAGATACACACAGACATACACACACACTCTCATACATACACACACATACACACACATACACTCACACATATACACACATACACAGACACACACATACACACACACAGACATACACAAGCACACAAACACACACACATACACACACACAAACATACACAAACACATATATGCACACACATGCAAATGTACACACATACACACACACCAACACACACACATAACAATATACACACAATCACACACATACAAGCACACAAGCACACACACACACACATACACACACAGACACGCACACATAGACACACACTCACAAACATACACACACTACACACACCCACACACATGCACACACATACACACACACAAACATACACACACATACACAAACAAACATACACACACACACAAACACACACACATACACACACACAAACATACACACACATACACATGCACACCCACACACACACTCAAACATACACACACACATACACCGACACGCACATACACACACACAAACATACACAAGCACACAAACACACACACATACACACACACAAACACATATATATACACACACCCAAATATACACAAATACACACACACCAACACACACATAATAATATACACACAATCACACACATACACACACACACACATACAGACACGCACACATAGGCACACACTCACAAACATACACACACACAAAAATACACACACACAAGCATGCACACAAACACAAACATACACACATTACACACACCCACACACATGCACACAGACATACACACACGCACGCTCAAACATGCACACACACATACACACACAAACATACACACACATACACATGCACACCCACACACATACACACACACATACACAGACACACACATACACACACACAAACATACACAAGCACACAAACACACACATACACACACAAACATACACAAATACATATATACACACAGACACAAACATACACACAGACACACGCTCACGTATACACACACACATGAACATACACTCAGGCACACACACATATACACACACGTACACACACACAAGCATACACACACATACACACACATACACACACAAATACATATGCACACACAGACACACAGACACCCACACAAACACCCACTCACATACATACAAACATACTCACAAACAAACATATACGCACAAACATGCACACACATACACACACACAAACATACACACACATACATACACACACACATACAAACATACACACCGACACACACACACAACTCACACATAAGCACACAAACATACACACACATACGCACACACATTCACACACTCTAAAATATACACACACAAACATACACACACATACACACAAACATACACACACACCAACACACACACACAAACATACGCATATACACACAAACACGCACACACACATACACACACACAAGCTTACACACACATACACACACAAATACATATGCACACACACGTACACATACACACACAGACATACACCCAATCTCATACACATATACACACAGACACACACAAACACACAAACATACACACACA